>NC_046621.1:247500-253137 GCF_900324465.2 Anabas testudineus
AGTTCTTCAGGTCAGTTCTCCGTGTTGTCCCCCGGTCACTCCTCACCGACCCCCCGTTAATAACCGTTTTTATGTACCGAGCAGCCAGCGGCCCGCTGCGGGCTCGCAGGCCGTCTGTCCTACTCACGTTTGCGGGCTTCGGCCACCTTCTCGGCCGCTCTCTTCTCGGCCTGCAGCAGCTGCTGGATGCCCTGAGACTGACTCGCCATGTCGGATCGGAGAAGGTGCGCAGAGCGGAGCGAGAACCGGAGAAATACACGGACAACAAGGTCGACGGAGGATCTGGTTCCTCGATCTGGTTCCACAGTCAGCTGATGTCACGTCACGTGGTTCTGTCGCGAGCTTCTTCTTCGTGTCATTGGTGCATTTCTGCCGCAGGCGGCGTCACCGCCACCTAGCGGCGGTCTGTGTAACTACTTTTATTCGCTCATCTCACATTCTTTTTTATTTTATTTTCATTTGTCGACTTCGTGATCCAGAAAAGAGTTTTTGATTCTGTCCCCCGTTGGTACCGAGGACACAAAAAAAGTCCACAGTGTCTGCTTCGTCACAGTTAAGAGTCAGTTTATCTGGTTCATTTGTCAGGTTTCTGTCGTACGTTCGTGTGTACGGTGTCAACAGTGCTGTTGAGATCCAGGAATGAGGAAGAGGAACCTGTAATATTAAACAGTCACTCAGAGCAGATCCAGACTGATCAGGCCAGATCCTCCACACAGATCTGTCTGAGGACTCGTTTATCTCTTCAGAAACAGCTGAACCACACTCCTCAACCCACTGGTCTCCAGTCTCCTAAATGTTTCAGCTCCAGTTTACCTGTACAGGTACTGTGGCTTACAGGTTTTGAACAGAAACCACAGTCGTCAGATCATCAACAACTTCTGGACTTCAACATCACACGTACAGTTTCTACTGGTTTCAGCAGCAGATTTCTGTTAAACTGTTTGAATCCTGAATCATGTTCTGAATGAAAAGGTCTGTGACTGTTTATTGGTTAAAGAAAATACATTTTCTTAGTACAGAACCTCAGTGGGATCCTGACAAAAACTACTTCTAGACATTTTCTGGGATTTGTCAACATGCAGCCGAGCCAGTGTCGTTGGTGTAACTAATTAATTAAAGGTAGAAACAGAAAGAAAAACTTTAATTCACAAATGGAGTTTCCTGTTTGATACTGCCACATGACGTGTGTGTGGATTAAAAACAGAATCTTTAGCTGAAATCGACTTGTTGTAGTCGTCGTCTGTGTGTTTGTGTCCTGTGAAGCTGGACTCCGGCCACTTTTCTCATATTTCCTGCTCTTGGGTTCTAACTCTGCTGGATGAGTTTTTGGATTTGATGTGTCCCCGCCCATCAGTGATGCTGCTTAAAGAGCAAAAAGTGGAAGGTGCGCAGGAAAGTGGATAAACCGCAGAACACAGACACATAGTTAAGTTTGTAAATGTTTGTTTGGACGAGTCTCCATGTTCCACATGTTGACCTGTTGGTTTTAAAACTTTAACAACTGATTATCAGCACCAGAAATAAAATAAAATAATAATAAAATTAACAACTAAATGTCATTGAGATGAAAGGAACAATAAAAACACTTCAAATGTAAAAGCAACAGAAAAATGTCATTTCAAGAAACAGAAAGTGTGTCTGTATCAGACTTGAATAAAATCCACATCCTGTCCTGATCCTCCAGGACCTGACTCCAAAAGGAGGTAAGAGAGATAAAAAGAGACTCCAAGTACGTCGGTGCTGTACAATTATAAGTTTTTTAAAATTTGTTGTAAGCCAACGGCGACAGTAATGTCAAATAAAGTATACATTTTAATTTAACTTCTGCTCTCTGAAGGGTCCAGTTTAATTAGTTTACCAGCAGGCGGCGCTGTAAGAACCTTACCAAGTTCAGCATGTATGTCGAGTATTGTAATTTTCCATTTAGAGGATATGTATGGCCAGCCAGGTGTGTCTTTGACCTATTGACCTATTTCCCTTCTTTAAATCTAGTTGACATGTGTGAAGTGTGTCTGCAGGTTGGTGTCTTCAGTGGGTTTGGAGCTGAGAGCCACAGACAGAGCAGTGAAGTCAGAAACCGTCGAGAGACGAACTAACACGTTGTTGTTTCGTGTTTTAAACTCAGAAACATCCAGAATAATTCCAGCCTCGTCGTTTAAAGGGAACATCCGTAGAAACATGTCAAAGCCTCCACTGAGATGGTGCTGAGAAATCCGTCTGGATGTGGGAGCAGCTCCTTGGAGGTCCTACTCTGCTCCCTGAGCTCCGAGGTCGTAGTTCACCAGCTCGGTGTCCTCCTGTCTGTCAGACCTCTGCCCCCTGGTGGCCTGGAGAGACATGGCAGCACAGATGGGAATTAGTGCGTCGCCCCTCTGCTCAGTTCAGTGTGAACGGCACAGGTGGATACAGTACCTTACTGTAGAAATAAAGGGCAGAGGTCAGCAACAGCAGAGTCACAGGCAGGACGACCAGTCTGATGACGAAAGTTGTTGGATCTCCTGGATGAGATTTTAATGACAGTTATCAACAGAGAAGAAGAAGAAGCTGCTGAACTCTTTTTGACTGTTTGGTTTATTGTTCATCAGCCTGCAGATATCCTGAGAACTCATCTGAAACCTGATGTGGACAAAGAACAGGAGACAGACACTATAGTGCACTGAGTGAGATCAAGTCAAGTCAAGTCAAGTCAAGTCAAGTCAAGTCAAGAAGCTTTGTCATTCCAACCACATATAGCTGAAGCAGTACATAGTGAAATGAGACAACGTTTCTCCAGAACCATGGTGCTACATAAAACGGCAACAAGACAAACATGGGGCTGAGGACTGCTAAGTTGTCCTAGCAAAACACATAAAGTGCATCCTGTGCAACCTAGTGCAAACAGTGCAAGAACACAAAGAAAAAGTGCAGAAGTGGAGCACACCCCCGTCTTCCAACTGCTGGGTGGATTATCCAGACCTGAAATTGGAGTAATGACTTACATGGTAGCAGTGAATCAGGGAATGGCTAAAACAGGAAGTGATTTTATAGTGAATATCTCACTGAGAGTGGTTCAACCTGCAGTATTCTGTTCATAGCTGTGGTTCCTGTAACATCATACAGACCCAGTCCACTTTGGACTCTGCTGTCATCTGATCAGTTTCTCACCTGAGACACTGAGACACATCGGACGGCTCTCAGAGGAGAAGTTGTGAGCAACAACGTAGACGTGATAGACACAGGTGTAGCGTCCTTGGTGGGCGGGCTCTGCAGCAGGAAACATGAAGTGGGCAGAGTGATTGACAGCTGGTTGGGTGTAGCTGTGTGTTGTATTTAAGGAGGTGAAGCTGAGCTGGAAGGAGCCTCCTGGAAACTGTGACTGGATGGAGCAGCTGATGGTGAAGCTGGAGCCTCTGAACACCTGAAAGCCCTGCTGCAGGGCCTCAGAGACCCCGTCCATGGAGAACACAGAGATGATTGGCTGAAGCAGCAGGTCTGTAAACACAGGTGATGAAAGATGAGGTCTCGTTAACTGTTTAACAAAACAATGTCACAGGTTTGTTGTTACAGACAGACAGGTTCCTCCAGGTGAGTCCCGTCAGGTGGAGATTTGAGGGTTTCAGGAACAATCTTCTTTCAGCCGTCAGTGGAGGGTTCGAAGCTTCCAAATTCTCTCTTTAGAATGTGATTGTTCTGGAAACAGTTCAGTTTATACTCTGACAATATAAACACCATGTCACTGGGCTTACCTGAGCAGGTGAGATCCAAGATGGAATAAGAATTAGTTGGTAATACACAGTCCCTCAGAGCAGATCCGGACTGAACACAATCAGTCCACATCCACCACACAGATGAGTCTGCAGTCTCTTTTCTCTCTACTACAGAAACTGCAGAGCCACAGTCCAGCTTTCTACACACAACAGCTGCTTCCTTCAGGGTCCAGCCAGATCCACCAACTGGTCTCCAGTCTCCCTGCTTCACTTCCAGTTTACCTGCACAGGTACTGTCTCCTCCCACCAACCTGACAGGTTCTGAACAGAAACCAGAGAGTCGTCAGTAAAAGAACAAAGTGAGTTTGATTAAAAGACACATGAACCAAATCAGAGCTGCAGCTCCACTTCTACCTGAGCAGGTGAGTCCAGCAGCTCTGCCAGGTGAGCAGGTGTTTCTAGTGGAATCTGAGCTTCTACAGTCCAGGAGAGCAGACTCATGGCCTCTACACCGGAACTCTCTGGTCCACATCGGACCCTCCAGTTCTCCATAGAGCCCCCCCTGGAGGACTGAAGGAGGCCCACAGCCGAGCTGCCTACAGACCACCTCAGCATCCTGCTGGTCAAAGTCAGCTTCACACACTGAGGACCACTGGTTAGACTGGTTAGACTGGTCAGACCTGACCTCCAGTCTGCCTGAACACAGACTGGTCCCATCCACCAGTCTGACAGAGTCTGGACACAGAACAGACAGCAGTCACTAAATAAGAAGATCCTGAAACAACAAGGCTGTGATTCCAACTGGACTCAGCACAGTTCCAGCATCAGTTCCTCATGAACAGCAGAAAACGTGTTAAAGATCAAACACTAAAACAGCTGGTTCCAGTTAGAACATGTTTATCTAACAACATCAAGACTGATGCTGTGCAGATGTCTGTGTGCAGCTTGAGCATTTTCATCCTCACCACACAGACAGCTACGTAACAGATACGATTTTCAGATACGTAAACTAGTGGTACAATTCCCGCCTTGTCTCCTTCCTGTTTTCACCTGGTCTCATCCCTGTGGCTCTGCTCTCCAGCCACTTCCTGTCATGCCCATATTTGGACTTCTCCTCTCACCTTGGATCACCACTCAACAGCCACTTTTCTGCTCTGTTGATGCATCGATGGTACGTTTTAGGACGATTGTTTTGATACTGTTTTATGTCGTTTCTTGTTCATGGTCTTGATGCAATGGGTTTTTAGCTTGTCTGGCTCCCAAATGACAAATGACAGGGGGAAGTTAGAAGAAAATGCTTGGTCTCAGTGGGAGAAGATCAGAATGTTAACAAAGTGGACAAAAACAAATCTGTTCAGCATATCTCCCAAAACATAATTGACTAAGTTTTGGAACACAGCTGGTGCGTTTGTATGACTGAATGATCAAATTCTCTGATCCTCCTGTCAATGATAAATGTCATGTTCACTCCATCCATCCATCCATTTTCCACCGCCTATCCGGGGCCGGGTCGCGGGGGGAGCAGCTTAAGCAGAGATGCCCAAACATCCCTCTCCCTAGACACCTCCTCCAGCTCTTCTGGGGGAACACCGAGGCGTTCCCAGGCCAGCCGAGAGACATAGTCTCTCCAACGTGTCCTGGGTCTTCCCCAGGGCCCGCCACGACAGGCACCAGAGATCCTATGGCCACAGCTCCAAACAGCCGCATTGACAATGGAGGTGGAAAACATGGTCCACTCGGACTCAATGTCTCCAGGCTCCCTCGGGACCTGGTTGTAGCTCTCCCGGAGGTGGGAGTTGAAAACATCTCTGACAGAGGGTTCCATCAGACGTTCCCAACAGACCCTCACAATACGTTTGGGCCTGCTAAGTCTATCCAGCTTCCTCCTCCACCACCGGATCCAACTCACCACTTGGTGGTGATCAGTTGACAGCTCAGCCCCTCTATTCAC
>NC_046621.1:253162-275662 GCF_900324465.2 Anabas testudineus
AATTTTTTTTCAAACAAAAACAGGTCACATACTTGTTCCACCCTGCACTGTGAATGTTTACATGTTATGTTCAATTAAAACATGAAAACATATAATGTTTGTGTACTATTATTTTCAGCAGACTGTGTTTTTGTATTGTTGTGACTTAGATGAAGATCAAAAGGTTTTTCTTGCCACTGTGTGTGATCCTATAAGTTGGCAGAATAGGTAACAAGAATGAAACACTCACGGTTTGAAAGGAGGTAGTTTACAGAAGGAACGGAGTAGGTGAGGAGTAAAGACAGATTAGATGTGAGTCTGGAAATGACAGAAATGGAGCAGCGTGGAGACGGGAATCCTGAAGATGTGAGCTGTAGTTCAGAAAGACGCTGTAGGTAAGTTCATGGAGTGAGGAGACGAGATCCAGTATGGTTTCCTACAAAGACAAGCTCTGTAGGAAACTCCAGGGAGAGATAAAAGTGCAGAAGAACAATGTCCACTAGCACAAATCCACAATCCAATAATGGGAGTCAAAAAGATAGGCAGAAGGTCAGAAGCCAGTGAGTGGACAGTAGACAGAGAAGAGGATGATAGACAATAACAAGAAACAGACAGAACATGATCAGGGAGAATGCAGCAGCCAGTAGGACCTGGAACATTCAGCCTCCTCCCATGAAGAGGACCCGCAAGAAGGACAGAAGGCACAAGAGAGGGGGGGAGAAAGAGACGCGAGAGTGTGAGCTCACGTTCTTGGGAGAACGTATTGATCTGATTAAAGAAGCTACATTTAAAATATAAGTTTTACATTTGTTTTTTTACTGTCTGTGAAATAAAAAGAAGTCACAATTCAAAGCAAACATCATGATACTGATGAGTTTTACCTGAGCAGACGAGGTTCAGAGTGTAGGAAGAAGAAATTGAAGAAACACAGTCCCTCAGAGCAGATCCAGACTGGACACAGTCAGACCTGATCGACCACACAGATGTGTCTGCAGTCTCCTTTCTCTCATCTACTGAAACTGCAGAACCACAGTCCAGCTCTCTACACACAACTGCTGCTTTCTTCAGGGTCCAGTCAAATCCATTCACTGGTCTCCAGTCTCCCTCATGTTTCAGCTCCAGTTTACCTGCACAGGTACTGTCTCCGCCCACCAACCTGAACTCAACAGGTTCTGAACAGAAACCAGAGAGTCGTCAGTAAAAGAACAAAGTGAATTTGATTGAGTTGAAGATAAATGAAGCAAATCTGCAGCTCCGCTTCTACCTGAGCAGGTGAGTCCAGCAGCTCTGCCAGGTGAGCAGGTGTTTCTAGTGGAGTCTGAGCTTCCACAGTCCAGGAGAGCAGACTCATGGCCTCTACACTGGAACTCTCTGGTCCATGTCGGAGCCTCCAGTTCTCCATAGAGCCCCCCCTGGAGGACTGAAGGAGGCCCACAGCCGAGCTGCCTACAGACCACCTCAGCATCCTGCTGGTCAAAGTCAGCTTCACACACTGAGGACCACTGGTTAGACTGGTTAGACTGGTCAGACCTGACCTCCAGTCTGCCTGAACACAGACTGGTCCCATCCACCAGTCTGACAGAGTCTGGACACAGAACAGACAGCAGTCACTAAATAAGAAGATCCTTGAACAACAAGTCCAATGACGAATTGAAAGTATTGAATGTGAAGAAAGTGGAGGGAATATTCTGGGGTAGAGAGAGGAGGTTAGATGAGGCAGAAACAGCAAATCAAGAAGAAGTTCTGATCAAATCCAATTTAAATTAAAACCTAATACATGTCTTGTACAGGTCCTGTTTTGCAAACTCACACCTGCCCTATACCTGCAAAGCTTGGAATTGGACCCAACCTGTTACCTGTCCTTGTGTCTAAATGAAATTATCATCCGACCTAACCTGCACCTGTGAGCTGAGCTGGTTTGTTTTCAATTCTCTTCATCATACCTATGGGTACCGGACCCACTACAGGACCCTGCTGCACTCACATACATATGCACACACGGCAAAACAGTGCATGTGCATGCTGACACCAGTAGTATGGATTTATACGTAAGTAGTCCAGAATTAGTTTGTTTGTGTTTGATGGACTGTTTCTTTATGTACCGGTACTTGATGTTGATAAGACACACCAGGTTATTCTCACTAACTGGAGACTGGGGTTCAGCTACCGGCTGTCCTTTGGGACCTTATGGGCCCTTGTCTGACTAAACATAAATGATGCTGCTGGTGTGCTGCTATCAGTTGAGGAATAGTGAATCTATCCGCTGCTTCCACGAAGACTTTTTTCTTAGAGCAACCACCTACCAGACCTCAGACAACCATCTGATTTTGTCTCTCTTAATCTTGAGGACTTTCACAATCACTTCCTGTCTATCTTCTTGTGGTAGATAGAAATTCTCATAGAGGTAATAGATGATGAAGCATAAAACAATGTTGTTAAAATTTGAATAAGTTTGCATTGAGAGAATAGTGTAGAGGATGCAGAGTTTATTCGTGGAGTTGGTCATCCTTTGAAATAGAAATAGAAATATGTTAAGATTAAAAACTATGTCAATGTTCCATACAGAAATACAATTTCTTATGTAGAAAACAGTAGTATAGCTTATGATAAAATAAGGGTATTCGCTGAATCTGCTAAGTAAAGTTCACTCTGTAATTAATTAGTTGTGTCTGTTAATACCCAGTAGGGGGAGTTGTTGCTGCGGTAGCTTCATTCTGCATAAAGACGCCATAGAGTGAAGTCCGTTTGCGTCATCTTTCTTGATTTTCTCCCTTTTCATGGTGTAATACTCTCTTTAAGAAACAAATCTCCAGACTTTAAATGACCTTTTTTGGACGGCTGCCTGTTTTTTGACCTGTCTCTGCTTGAACCCACTCATCTGAATCATGGGTCCAATTCTGGTTCTCTCTTTGTCTGGCTCTGCGATTTCTAATACCTGCCTCTGGCCCCTTTCTTCTTCTTCTGTTGTGGATCTCTGATGTTTCTTGGGATAAGGATTCTCTGGATTGTGGACATGGATTGTTCTAATTCAAAACTCTGTCTGTATTTTTGGAGGAGGATTGATTCGGTACCTAGCTGTGTATGTTTTGTGTTTCACTCTGCTCACTCCAGTGACCACTCCAACCCTGGAGGCTTCCATCTCAGCAGATGGTGCCAAAACCAATAAAAAAGTCACACACCCCAAATCACTAACTGTGTAAGGAGCCAGTGAAGTAGCCAGGAAAATGGACAAAGGAGTTTATTGCAAGTATGTAAGACAAGAACAATGGAACAGCTGGAGTTCCAGGTCCAACGCAAAAACCTGGTCATGCCTTAAATGGCTGGGGTTTTGGAGAAGGTGAAAAGGATTTTCAGAAAACACAACATACCTGTCTACTTCAAACCCACCAACACACTTAGACAGAAACTCGTCCACCCCAAAGACCGGACTCCAAAACATAAGATGAGCAGTATATTGTATGTGGTCCTGTGTGGAACACGCTGAGCTGTAGATTGGAGAAACCAAACAGCCGCAACACAGGAGGAGTAACACCTCAGGACCTGGATCAGCTGTGGATCTTCATCTAAAGGACAAAGGACACTCGTTCGAGGACAGTGATGTTCACATATTGGATAGAGAAGACAGGTGGTTTGAGAGAAGGGGTGAGGGAAGCCTTGCATGTGCAAATCAACACCTCCTCTCTCAACCGAGTTGGAGGACTTAGACACAACCTGTCTCCTATTTATCATGCTGCCTTTCCATTCATCCCCAGAAAGATCAGGACCAGTTCACACATGCACCAGGTTGGACACCTAACGACCCACTTTAGGTGATAGAGCAGTTGGTAGAGGTGTGACTATCACATCCTTCCCATCCATTGTTTCACCTAATGAGCCTATTCAGACCAGGGGGTGGAGTGAAACCAAACCTGGAACATACATTAGTGTCTCTAACCAACTGTCTTCAGACTGAAGAAGCTACTTGATGAGTAGAGAAACATTTCAGCCTAACAAGAAGGAAGTCCAGTTACCAGGACCCAACTTGCAGATAAGATAAACGACAACTGCTAAAGGGGGATATGAGAAAGTCAAAACAGGGAAACACAAAATGCCAAATGGCGACAGACATGAACTACAGTAGGTGGCAAATACAGAAGGAGGTAACAGCAGAGAGCGGGACTATATTACTCCCGAAATATTTAACCCTAAAAACCTGGAGGCATAAATATGTTGCAATTGAACCAAAACCTAAAACAAACCCTAAACCGGGCTTCCAAGAACCCCATCCAGGTGAAAGCAAAATTAAAACTTGTCTCTCAGATTCACAGGAGATTTAACAAAGCACACAGTAACTGAAGATGGCAATTCTAGACAGAATGAAAACTAGAAAACCAAAACCCCATCAGAAACAGTCTATCTCAGGAGTTCAGGATGCCACCATAAAACTTGTTTAATCGAAGAGCACCTGGAGTGGAAATCATGCCCGACTGTTGTGTGTGGTTTTCAGCATTAAAACACCATCCAGCCCCACCTGATGGTGAACTGTAATGTTATTGACTGGATCTTGGACTTTTTAAGCTGCAGGACCTTTCTCAGACCAGACCACAGTGTGAACTGGTTCACCACAGGGCAGCGTTCTCTCTCCTGTCTTATACAAAAACGACTGTATCAGCAGGTCTTAAAATCGTCATATCCTTCTATGTTGAGTGCTGTGTGCCCCTCTGGAACAATAAGTTCATTGATTAAGGGACTGACTGACTAAGGTTGTCATTCTAGCCACTGTGTGTTTGTTAACCTAGATAAATTACTGTGTAAAATGAACATGAGAGCACTCAGCTTACCTGAGCAGATGAGATTCAGGAAAGAGGAAAACTGAACTGATGTTACACAGTCCCTCAGAGCAGATCCAGACTGAACACAGTCAGACCTGATCCCCCACAAAGATCTAACAGACTCCTTTCTCTCTTCTACTGAAACTGCAGAGCCACACTCCAGCTCTCTACACACAACTGCTGCTTTCTTCAGGGTCCAGTCAAATCCATCCACTGGTCTCCAGCCTCCCTCATGTTTCAGCTCCAGTTTACCTGCACAGGTACTGTCTCCACCCACCAACCTAAACTCAGTAGGTTCTGAACAGAAACCAGAGAGTCGTCAGTAAAAGAACAAAGTGAGTTTGATTAAAAGACACATGAACCAAATCAGAGCTGCAGCTCCGCTTCTACCTGAGCAGGTGAGTCCAGCAGCTCTGCCAGGTGAGCAGGTGTTTCTAGTGGAGTCTGAGCTTCCACAGTCCAGGAGAGCAGACTCATGGCCTCTACACCGGAACTCTCTGGTCCACGTCGGAGCCTTCAGTTCTCCATAGAGCCCCCCCTGGAGGACTGAAGGAGGCCCACAGCCGAGCTGCCTACAGACCACCTCAGCATCCTGCTGGTCAAAGTCAGCTTCACACACTGAGGACCACTGGTTAGACTGGTTAGACTGGTCAGACCTGACCTCCAGTCTGCCTGAACACAGACTGGTCCCATTCAGCAGTCTGACAGAGTCTGGACACAGAACAGACAGCAGTCACTTAGTCTTTCTCCTAATTTTAGACAAGACAGAAGTTATACTGTTTGGGCCTAAAAATCTCAGAGACACTATGTCTAATCACGTTCTCACCCTTGATGACTTAGTTCTGGCCTCAAGTAATACTGTAAGAAATCTCGGAGTTATCTTTGATCAGGATATCTCCTTCACTTCATACATCAAAGAAATCTCTAGAACTGCCTTTTTCCACCTGAGAAACATTAAAATTAGGAGCATCCTGTCCCAAAGTGATGCTGAAAAACTAGTCCATGCATTTGTTACTTCCAGACTGGACTATTGTAATTCATTATTAATAGTTTGTCCCAATAACTCATTAAAAAGCCTCCAGTTAATCCAAAATGCTGCAGCCAGAGTTCTGACTGGAATTAGCAAGAGAGATCATATTTCTCCTACGTTAGCTTCTCTCCATTGGCTCCCTGTTAAATCCAGAATTGAATTTAAAATTCTTCTCCTCACTTATAAATCCCTTAATAATCAGGCTCCATCTTATCTTAAAGACCTCATAGTTCCATATCTTCCAAGCAGAACTCTCCGTTATCAGACTGCAGGTTTACTTGTGGTTCCTAGAGTTTCCAAATGTAGAATGGGAGGCAGAGCCTTTAGCTATCAAGCCCCTCTCCTGTGGAACCAGCTCCCAGTTCAGGTTCTGGAGGCAGACACCGTCTCTACATTTAAGACTAGACTTAAAACTTTCCTTTTTTATAAAGCTTATAGTTAGAGATGGATCAGGTGACTCTGAACCATCTCTTAGTTCTGCTGCTATAGGTTAGTCTGCTGGGGGACCTCTACTGATACACTGAGCTCCTCTCCTCTCTCCTTTCTCCTCTATCCATTTAAATTCTACCATTTCATGTCATTAACTTTGTGTCTTCTCTCTCCTGTAGTTGTGTTTCCTCCTCTCTGTCTCCCTCTCTCTGTACTTTTCTGCAGGTGTCCTCGGCCTGGAGCTGTACATCTCCAGAATCCAGTTCATCTGCCCAATGTTCTTGCTGCTTGTTGTTGTTTTTTGTTGCCTGCTGTTCTTTTCTCTCTCCTCTTTCCATTCACCCCAACCGGTCGTGGCAGATGGCCTCCCATTATGAGCCTGGTTCTGCTGGAGGTTTCTTCCTCTAAAGGGAGTTTTTCCCTTTTCCACTGTCTCCTGTGCTGCTCAGTGGGGTTTTCTATATAATTCTGTATACAGCTATACTTGTAAGGTCTAAAACCTTAAACACTGTAAGTACCTTGAGAATTGAATAAAAAGATCCTTAAACAACAACTCTGTGATTCACAGGACTTCACAGTTCCAGCCTCAGTTCCTCATTAACAACAGGACACATCTTTAACTCAACACACTGGACACACTTTAACTTCACATTCTGACCAGAATCAGCTTTATTAACCAAATGTGTTTGTGCATACAACGAATCTGACTCCAGTTTATAGGAAATCAACAACTTTGGCCAAAACTTAATATGCCTGTGGTTAGGTAAAAAAAAATAAGGAGGTAGTTCAAGACTAAACTATTACATACAGACTGCCTTGTAAGGAGCCTTATTATGATATTCTTACCTGAGCAGGTGAGATACAGGATGAAGGAAGGAGAAACTGATGTTATACACTCTTTCAGATGATACTGAGACCAAACGCAGTGAGAGTTAATCCTCCACACAGGTCTGTCTAGCGACATCCTTCTCTCTTTTACTGAAATTGCAGAGCCACAGTCCAGCGCTCTACACACAACAGCTGCTTCCTTCAGGGTCCAGCCAAATCCATCCACTGGTCTCCAGTCTCCCTCATGTTTCAGTTCCAGTTTACCTGCACAGGTACTGTCTCCTCCCACCAACCTGAACTCAACAGGTTCTGAACAGAAACCAGAGAGTCGTCAGTAAAAGAGGAATCTAAAACGTGACTAGTGATTCTACTTCTGTTTCTGTCTTCACCTGTTGACTTGTGTTGTCCTTCAGCCTGGACTCCTGAGGAGGAAAATAAACATTAGAGTATATCAACGTTTTGATTGGAGCACAGCTGGAAACAGAACAAACTCTCTCAAGTTGTGTTTGACTAACAGACACTATGAACTGTAAGAAAGACTCTGACTCTTGAAACTCGTCTTCCAAAAGCTTTAGACTCCACCCAGGTCGTGACTCATGTCTTTACTTTTTATTACGGTGCAGACTGGATGCACCAAATGTGTACTGCTGCTCTGCACTGGTCATTTCCAGAGTTTAGCACATTATTTCATCATTACAACAGTTTCCTCCCAAAACCGATGAGCGTTGTCAACGTTTCCCTCAATGTGTGATTGTAGTAACGGTTAAAGTTAGTTGTAAGACATGGACACATAGATTCAAGGGGTCTGAAAAACTGGAGCATTAACCATTCAGCAAGTACAGGAATTTTTATAAGTAGAGGTAGAACCTATAGACATCACCACATCCTGAGTTTCCTCTCCTAAGATGCTGCCTTTCTGCCTTCAGTCTGGTCTTCACTGAGCAACAAGCTGTTCTAAGGTGTCGTTCATTCATCAGCAGAACGAGGGGTTTGTTGTCTGTAATCATCCACTGGAGATACAGCATTTCTCAGATCTCTCACATGGCCACGTCGATGCCGGGCACTGTTACTCTTTACCTGGACGTACCTTTTTTAGCATCACTCCGTCATCTCAAACAGAACACGACACTCAGATAACGACTGATTCATCTCTACGACTGCTACTTGTCATTTACAGTGTGTGTGAATCACAGCAGGATGTTCGAAGCAGAGTGGAACCTACCTGAGCTCCACAGCAGCAGCAGCAGCAGCAGCAGGTGATCCATGTCCAGGTCGAGTCTGTCAGTGAGTCTGAGCATCACATGTTCGGTTCTCAGTGTAGATCTGCAAACAGAACAGGTGGAGCTTTACGCCAACACATCTGATCTGGTCACGTGTTCACAGCTGGACCAGTGGATCAGTCAGAGACCAGTTCTCCGTAGGCACAGCTAACAGGCAGGTAGTGACCATGAAGCCCAGGTGATCAAGTGACGTCAACTTTGATTGGACACAGTTCCTCGTTCCTCACACTCTGGCCAGGAACGTTCAGATCTGCCTTAAGGCAGGAAACCAGCTGTTTGATGTGTCTGAGAAAGTCTCTGGTAACATTTTCATCCTCCGCTGCCTCCAGTCAAACAGAATCCAGAACACGTTCAACGATTCACATCCTAATCCAAAAACCTTGTTCACTCTCTGCACGCCCTGAATCACCAGCTGAGACGTCCCCTGGTCAGAATCCTTCCTGAACCTCTTTCACTCCTGCTGTGAGAGGACCTGATGCTGTTGCAGATTTGAACCAAACTTTATTGAAACCAAAGTGAGTCGGAAACGTTCTGGACTTTTACTGTGATTTAATGTTAAATTTCACAACATGTTGAAACAAACTCTGACGTTGTTGTTGTGAAACCTCTTCTGAAGAAACTGTTGATCACGTTTCCTGTGATAAGGTTCCAGATCATGATACTGGGTCCTGTTACCATGACAACCAGGACAGGCTGAGCGGCTCCTATCAGATTCAAGTTTTCTGCGTTTTCTTAGTATTTCTGGAAGATGTGATAAAATTAGAAGTCAGATCAGAGTCAAAGCTGCAAACAACAACTAACTTCTGAATAATCTTTAAAATATGTTGTTCAGTTGATTATGAATGGAATTAAAATTACTAATAATCATTTTCGTGTGTGTGTGTAGAATAATAGTAGTAGTACTCATGTTGCATCTTAATGCAGTGATTTGAAGTCATTTTGTGGTGTTTTAGTGTCTGTGATTCTTTTTTAGTTGACACTTGTCTCTTTGCATCTCTCTTTGTGGCTTTTACTCTCATTTGTAGTCACTCGTGTCTGTGCTTCGTCCTCGTGCTTCTCTTTTTAATATTGTCTATAGTAGAGTCTACTAGTTTAGATATAGGTATATAATAATAATAATAATAATAAGTATATAATAATGCATAATATGCAGTAGGAAGGATCTCAGGGTGGTGGATTTGCATCAGGGATCAGTTCTCAGACCCTTGTTTTCTGCAATGGTGATCAGACAGGAGTCTCCATCAACTACAATGTTTACAGGTGACGTTTTGATCTGTAGTGAAAGTAGGTTGAAATAAACTTGGAGAGAAGCAGAATGAAGGTCAGTAGGTGCAGGATGGAGAACATGTGAGTAAATCAAGGTGGAGGAATGGTGTAGTTGTAAGTAGAGCTGGACGAGTTTAAATAACTGTAATGAGGATTGTGGTAAAAAAGTGCAGAGGAGAGAACAGGACAGATCTGTGATTGAAGGTTCATCACACAGTGGTGGAGCAGCTGTGTCGTCTGGACTGGAAACAGTGGTTCTGACAACAAGACACGAGGCAGAACTGGAGATTTTCATTGGGAGTGACGAGGATGCACACGATTAGAAATGGGTTTATTAGAGGGACAGAGCAGAGACAAAGTGAGAGATGGAGGAGGGAGGACATCAGGAGCAGAACTGGAACAATACCTCTTTCTGCATCTGTGGGTGGTGGTTTTGTGCCTTCTGTGACCTGAAGACAAACTGGTTTTACTAAGTTACAGACAGAGCAGAGGGAGATTTGTTTCCACACGTAGATGAGACAGAGACAAACCTGTGCACAGCACATGAAGTACACTCATGTCCTCCGTCTGTGTCTCAGTTCACAGCTCCTGGAAACAGCTGATGTCCCAAACCACAAGACAAAACTGGTCTGAGCCAGGTTCAGGTTCTGGTTGTGGTTCCTGTCTGACCATCAAAGGTGAAGTTTCCACTCTGTGACCTTCTCTGAACGTCATTTCTGTGTTTTAATCTGATAACAAGCTGAGGACAGTTGTTTTTTCTGTCCCTGTCAGAGTCTTGTGGTAGATTAAGAAAGACTCAACCTCTATCTCGTCCATATAAATGTTTACAGCAGGCCCGTCTGTCTGTGCTACTGTACAATAATCTAATATTGTGTTAGACATATTTATTTAATAGTACGAAGGATAAGAAACTTAAAAATAATCACACAATAAATCATAATCGCAATTTTGGAATTAAATTCTATTCCAAAACCTAACAAATACAATCATTTCTGTCTATTCGTTATTTAAGTGAAGACATTTTAATTCAGCTATTTTTTTTTTGCTCTAAGCACTGACAGAGAGGGTCTGTAGCACCATACATGTCCATGTAGCTGTAATAAACACAGTTAATATGAGGATTTCACCCAGGGGCAGCATGGACGGGTTAAACCCTTGTTAAGACTGCATGTCACAGTTTGCTGCTCAGATTCATGGTCAGCATAACTATACATTATATAGAAAACCCAGTAAATTCAAATCAATTGTATTATGTCAAGAACCAACTCAAGAGGAGTGATTCATAAGAACCTAATACAAATAAAGAACAAAATAAAAAGACAACAATCAAATGTGGACTGTTAAATATCAGATCTCCCTCGTCTAAATCCCTGTTAGTGAATGATTTGATAACTGACCATCAACTAGACTTATTCTGTCTTACTGAAACCTGGCTGCAGCAGGATGAATATGTCTCTCTGAATGAGTCGACCCCCTCAAGTCATGTTAATTATCATGTTCCTAGAAGCACAGGTCGGGGTGGAGGAGTAGCAGCAATCTTCCACTCAAGTTTGTTAATCAACCCCAGACCTAAACATAGTTTGAATTCATTTGAGAGCCTCACTCTTAGCCTCTCTGATCCTAACTGGAAAAATCAAAAACCAGTCCTGTTTGTTATTGTGTACCGTCCTCCTGTCCCTTACTCTGAGTTTTTAACTGAATTCTCAGAGTTTCTATCTGATTTAGTTCTTAGTGCAGATAAAGTCATTATAGTGGGTGACTTTAATATTCATGTAGATGTTGATGATAACTGCCTCAACACTGCATTTAATTCACTATTAGACTCTAAATGTAAATAAACCCACTCACTGTTTTAACCACACTCTTGATCTCATTCTGACATACGGTGTGGAAGTTGATCAGTTAATAGTTTTTCCCCAAAATCCGTGGCTTAAAGCAGAGATCACGCAGGCTGCAAAGGAGGTGGCGTTCAACCAATTAAGATGAATATTGCCTAGCCTGGAAAGATACTTTAATAATACATAAAAAAGCCCTCGTACTTAGACTGCTTCCTGCCCGTATATCATTCTGAATTAATTTCAGTAATTAATTCCTCTAAACCATCAACATGTCTCTTAGATCTCATCCCGACTAGACTCCTCAAAGATGTCTTACCTTTGATCAGCACGTCCATATTAGATCAGATCAATCTGTCTTTACAAATAGGCTACGTACCACAGGCTTTTAAGGTTGCTGTAGTCAAGCCCCTACTCAAAAAGCTTACTCTGGACTCAGGGGTCTTAGCGAATTATAGACCAATATCCAATCTGCCCTTTATCTCTAAAATCCTTGAAAAGATAGTTTCTAAGCAATTGTACGACCACCTGCGTAGCAATAACTTGTATGAAGATTTCCAGTCAGGAATTAGAGTACATCATAGTACAGAAACAGCACTGGTAAAGGTCACTAATGATCTTCTACTAGCATCAGACAATGGTCTACTCTCTGTACTCGTCTTGTTAGATCTTAGTGCTGCATTCGACACTATAGATCATAACATTTTATTACACAGACTGGAACAGCTCATTAAGAGACAGAGCTTTGAACTTGATCCTTGCAGCCACAGGAAGCCAGTGCAAAGATCTGAAGAGTGGTGTGACATGAGACCTTTTTGGTTGATTAAAAATGAGGCATGCTGCTGCATTTCGCAATCATCTGGAGGGGTTTGGTCGTGGATGCCGCTAAACCCATCAGTAGTGCATTGCAGTAATCCAGGCGAGATAAGATCAACGCCTGTAAAATGAGTTGGGTCGTGTACTCCATCAGGTAGGGTCTGATCTTTCTGATATTGTGGAGGGAATATCTACATGACCTAGAGACTGTGGCGATGTGTTCTGTGAAGGTCAGCTGGTCATCAATGATGACCCCCAGGTTTCTGGCTGACTTAGTAGGGACAATCACCGCAGATCCAATGTTGATGCTGATGTTGTGTTGAGTTGAAGGTCTGGCAGGGAAGACTAGAAGTTCTGTTTTGGGTATGTTGAGTTGAAGGTGTCTTTTTCTCATCCAGGCAGAGATGTCAGAGAGACAGGCAGAGATGCGAGATGAAACAGTTGAGTCATCCGGCGGAAATGACAGCAAGAGCTGTGTGTCATCTGCATAGCAGTGATAAGAAAAGCCATGAGAATGGATGATAGAGCCAAGAGAAGGCCAGGATACCTTAAAGGTTCGTTTGGACAAGTATGACCGAAACCAGGCTAAAGCTGATCTAGAGATGCCCAGGTCTGAGAGTGTAGTCATGAGAATCTGATGGTTTACAGTGTCAAAGGCTGCAGATAGGTCTAATAGAATAAGGACAGAAGATTTACCTGCAGCTTTAGCCACCCGTAGGGATTCCACAACAGTCAGAAGTGCCGTCTCTGAGGAGTGACCACTTGAAGCCAGACTGATTGACATCAAGGAGGTTGTTCCGGGAAAGAAAGTCAGAGAGTTGATTGAAAGCTGCATGTTCCAGAGTCTTGGCCAGGAATGAAAGAAGAGAGACCGGTCTGTATTTCTCCACAAGGGAGGGATCCAGAGAAGGCTTCTTCAACAGTGGAGTAATCTTGGCCTGCTTGAACGAGGTGGGAAAGGTGCCTGTTGTTGGTGATCTGTGTAATGGCTGGTATTAGTGTTGGTGTGATAGCTTGAAGAAGAGTAGAGGGGATCGGATCCAGAGAGCAGGTGGTCGGGCGATTGGAGAGGAGGAGGGTGGATACATCGTCCTCTGACAGTGTTGAAAAAGTGAAGTGAGATGCATCGTCAGGTTTAGTAAGCAGAATGTCACTGTCAGGAGGAGTGAACTGGGAGCTGATGGCTGCCACCTTGTTGGTAAAAAAGGAGGTGAAGTCGTCAGCTGTGAGACAGGTGGGTGTTGGAGGTGGGGGTGGATAGAGTAGAGACTTGAAAGTTGAGAACAGCCTTCTGGTGTCTGTGGTGTTGCTGAGCTTGTCCTAGTAGTATTCAGTCTTCGCCCTGGTGACACTGTAAGAGAAAGATTGAAGCAAATCCTGATAATCAGTTAGAGCAGGTTGAGACTTGGATTTGCGCCACTTCCTCTCAGCACTCCTGAGCACCGTACTTTGTTCACGGATCTGGTCAATGAGCCACGAGTTGGAAGCTGAAGGTCTAGTAGATGTCGGGCACAGACTATCCAGGCAGAACGAAAGAGTATCGCAGAGCCTGTCCGTGGCTGCGTCGGTGTCGTAGGTGGATAAAACCTGCGATGAGGGCAGCGCTGCAGAAACCAGGGAAGAAAACTGCTCTGGGTTGAGAGATCTGAGGTTGTGGACAGAATGTTTCCAATGCAGTGGAAGAATGAGATGGTGTAGAGATGAAGACTGTGAGCTGAATGAAGAAGTGATCCAACAAATGCAGAGGAGTGACAGAGATGTCATCTACAGTGCAATTTCGGATCAGAACGAGGTCCAGGTGGTTGCCAGCTTTGTGAATTGGAGGAGTGGAGACTAGTCTAAGGTCAAACGTGTTCAGAAGAGCGAGCACGTCAGATGCCTGTGGTTTGTCAAGGTGGATGTTGAGGTTTCCTAAGACGATGAGAGGAGTGCCATCTTCAGGGAACTGAGACAATAGCATATCCAGCTCGTCACAAAAGTCCCCCAGCTGGCCCGGCGGTCGGTAGATCACAGTGATGGGCTGTGATCGGTGCTGTAATCCTAACGGCATGATATTCTAAAGAAGACAGATTACTAAAGGGTGCCATAGTGAAGAACTTCCAGGTATCGGCTACTAGGAGACCAGTCCCGCCCCCCCGGCGTGATGGGCGAGGAGTGTGAGAGAAAGCAAACCCCTCCCACCCACTGTGCAGTGGGTGGGAGGGGTTGTCCAAGATTGAGAGGAGTTTGGACAGCCTCCTCCTTTCAGCCACAACATGTAGAGGGTCCAGCTCCACCCCCAGAACAGAGCCAGCCCTCCTAATCAGCTTATTTAGTCTGTTAGTGTCTGCCACCTTCATGTTGCCGCCCCAGCAGACCACAGCATAGAAGATGACACTGGCCACCACAGACTCATCAAACATCCGCAACATGGTGCTGCAGACGTTGAAGGACCTGAGTCTCCTCAGGAAGTACATCCAGCTCTGAGCCTTTCTGTACAATGCTGATGAGTTTTTGGTCCAGTCCAGTTTGTTGTCCAAGTACACTCCCAGGTATTTGTACTCGGACACGACCTCCTCCCCCTGTATAGAGAGAGGGATGACAAGACTTTGTTTTGTTGATGTTGAGTTGCAGATGGTTGAGTCCACACCATTCAACAAAACTGTCCACCACTCCACGGTACTAAGTGACTTCTCCACCCCTAATACATCCTACAACTGCAGAGTCATCAGAGAACTTCTGAAGATGACAGGACTCTGAGTTGTACCTGAAGTCTGAGGTGTACAGGGTGAAGAGGAATGGAGACAGAACTGTCCCCTGTGGAGCACCTGTGCTACTGATCACACTGTCAGACACACAGTTCTGCAGGCGGTCGTACTGTGGCCGGTTAGTGAGGTAGTCCATGATCCAGGAGATCAGGGGGGTGTTAACCTGCATGTTTTTTAATTTCTCTCCCAGCAGTGCAGGCCGGATGGTGTTGAATGCACTGGAGAAATCAAAAATGGATGGATGAAGATGGAGAAGGTGTATAATGGTGTCATCCACTCCAATATGGGGTTGGTAAGCAAACTGGAGGGGGTCAAGTGAGGGTTTAACCAGAGGTCGGAGGGACTCCAGGATCAGCCTCTCAAAAGCCTTCATAATATGTGAGGTCAGAGCCACAGGTCTGAAGTCATTGAGGACTCTGGGACGTGGCGTCTTATTCACTGGAACCAGGCACGACTTTTTCCACCCTAGAGGAACTCTCTCCAGGTGCAGGCTGAGGTTGAAGATGTGTTGGAGAACAACACATAGCTGAGGAGCACACGCTTTCAGCACGCTTGGGCTGATTCCATCAGGACCTGCCGCTTTTGTGGGGTGAAGCCTGTTCAGCTCTCTTCTCACCTGCTCAGCTGAGATTGTTAGGGTGGTGGCTGAGTCGTGTGGGGGAGGGACTGAGGAGCAGTTGGTGAACTGAAGTGGGCTCAGTGGATCAGCCTGGAATCGAGTGATCTCACATTGATCATAATCACAGAGGGGAAATGAGGTTTGAATCTTCTCACCTTCTCTCTGAACATCGCTCTTCTCCGTTCTTTATTTCCTCCTTGTTGTTTTTTGCCTCCTCTACATCCCCTCGTTGTCCTTCTTCTGATTTCCTCTGGAATGTTTAAAGTCCCGGACAAAGTTTGATCTTTTACTCCGTCGTCCTCAGTAAGATCAGCTGATCCCGGGTGTAAACAAAGGAGCTGGCTCCATGGTGATGGAGCAGCTGTTGAGCTCCGGTCTTTCGGATCAGTGAGAGTATGAAACCAAAGGTAAAAACGGAGATAAAAACTGTCTCGAACAACATGATCTGAGAGGGTAGAACTTAATTTCAAAACGAGTTACTTATCTACACAAAAGGAATAAAAATAATAAGATAAAATACAGAAAAAGACATCACAAGATGAGAACAACGGTAAATCGGCTGCAGCAAGGCTTGCGCCTACGCACTTAGAATAGTGTCTCACGTTTACCTGCACAGGTACTATCTCCTCCCACCAACCTAAACAGAAACCAGAGAGTCATCAGTAAAAGATTTAGTAGTGATTCCACTTTTGTTTCTGTCCACAGCAGCAGCAGCAGCAGGTGATCCATGTCCAGGTCGAGTCTGTCAGTGAGTCTGAGCATCACATGTTCGGTTCTCAGTGTAGATCTGCAAACAGAACAGGTGGAGAAATGTCCTCATCTCAGTGATATCACTGCAGAAATGTTTGTCTCTACTATAAATAATTACAGACCAGTTGCCCTCACCTCACACATCAGGAAAGTTCTGGAGAGACTGGTACTGACACATCTGAGGTTGAAGCATCTTTAGACCCACTACAGTTCACCTATCGCCCCCAGGTTGGAGTAGATGATAGATGAAAGTAGTTAAGGGGACACTAGTCTCTCTTTTCCTCTAATACTACTACCATTACTACTACTACTACTACTACTACTACTATGTGTTACATTTACATTTAGTCATTTATCAGACGCTTTTATCTAAAGCAACTTACAAGTGAGGAACAAGGTAAAAATCTAAGAGAAAAACATCAAAGCAAAGTTCTATTAAAGACGTGTTTCTGTTTCATGAGACGTAAGCGAGCAGAAAAGTTTTTTTACAGGTTTTTATTTATTAGAAGAGTGTCGCTCCAGGAGTGTGTGCTGTGGTGTTTCCCGTTCATTTAAACGTGGAACTTTTTCTCTGTATTAGTGTATGCGTGGGAGAAGAGGCGTGGTTTATTTAGATCAGGCGGCGTTTTGCCGTCACCTGGTACCTGCACAGTGTGGCTTTTACCAACTCTATGAGTGTTAGGATGTCACCAGGTGAAACATCGGCACAGCTGATACATCTTTTCTGTGTAGTTAAACACTTGTATTTATCACACAGCTACTGAACTTACATATTGGAGTTAGAGCTCCTCACACAGTGACAGGATCAGTCTGGATTTCATTTACCAGCTGCTTCTCTAAACGGTTTATTCACAGATTCCAGGCGTCAGAGTTACAATGCTGCAGAGTACTGTGGCTGTCCTTGTGAGCAATCGTGAGCTCCATCAGATCTTTAAAACTATTTTTATCAAACGTCAAAATTCAAGTGGGAAAAACTTTCTGCACTTTTTTTCTCTGATTTGATTTGATGTTAAATGTTGAAACTAACTCTGACGTTGTTGTTGTGAAACCTCTTCTGAAGAAACTGTTGATCACGTTTCCTGTGATAAGGTTCTAGATGATACGGTCGTCCTGTTACCGTGACGACCAAGACAGGCTGAGCGACTCCTGTCAGATTAAAGTGGTTTCCTAATATTGTGATAAGTGATTTAAAGTCATTTAGTGGTGTTTGAAAATGTGTAATTCTTCTGTTTCTTAAGGGGCGTTTTAGCTTTTTTGTCTCTTAGTGGTGGTTTTGAGCATCTTTGCATCTGTTTTGGTTGACACGTGTATCTTTGCATCTCTCTAAAGCTGTGTGAGTCTCTGAGATGGTTTTCCATCTGCTTGTGGCGTTTGCATCAAGGCTCAGCTGAAGGTCAGAGCTGCAGGTCAAAGGTGAGTTCAAGGACATGATGGACGAAGAGCATTATGGTGAACTGGTATGTTTAGATGCTGTCTTCCCAACTCTCACTGATCACTCGGGTTTGTTGATGGTGAAGTGTTCGGTTGCTCTACATCCTAGGGAGCCCTCATCTCTGTGTTTCCTTCTGGCCCACCCTTTTAGTTAGGCTGTCATAGTTAGTGCTGCCGGGTTCCCTGCTGCACTCTTCACTCTTTACTAAATATACATTCACCTCAAACTTTATCTGACTGTGATCATAACTAACTGCCATCTCTCCTCTTCTCTCAATTTCCCTCTTCCTGTCTCTCTGTCGAGCTACACGTTGTTGTGCCCTCTGGACCTGTCTGACTCGTCCTGATGCCCAACTTCTTGCTGGAGATCTCGCCGTGACAATGTCAATTGTAAAAAGCGCTCCACAAATAAAATTGAATTGAATTGAATTGAATTGAATTGAATTGAATTGAATTGAATTGAATTGAATTGAATTGAATTAACTAACACCTGTCAGTTCATCAGTGAACTGACGAAACGAGCCGTTGGAACGTTTTCTCTTTTCCTCCTTTTCCCATCAGACGACACAGACGAGCATCACTTTTGTGGTTATCACTAATTAATCCTCTAAGATTTTGACTAATTGTTCCTTTTACTGACTTGGTATTGAAATGTGAATAAAAACAGGAAGGAGACCAAATCAGATCCAGAACCTTTAATGAGATGTTAAATTGGTCGCCGAGGATTTCAGTGTAAGACTGAAGGTGTTCTGAAGCAGTTTGAGATCAGTCCAGTCACCAGCAGGTTTCTGAGTTTGTGGATCCTCACTGCTGCTCAGTCCTTCAACAGCAGAACCGCTTCCAGGATGAGCGAGGATCAAGCAGTGGGGCGATGATAAGACACCTGAAAGGTGTCCGATTTAAACTGGTGTGAAGAATCCAGACAGACACTGAGCTGCTGTAGGTTCTGTTTTTACTACAGAGCAGCAGAACAGCAGCCTGTAGAGCTATTGTATCCTAATGTAAGAGTCAGATTGTGATAACATTGGTACCCGTGACACCCTTCAAACAGCACCTGCACTCATTTACATCTCACTCTCCTGATTCTCTACTGCAGAAATAAGATTCATAACGCACCTCACTGTAGTGTCTGAGGTCAGCTTCTTTCACTCCTGCTTCTCTGAAAGCTGTTATGAAAGGCTGACACGGTGGCAGCATCCCAGAGGACGGCGTGATGATCTATTTATGACAGAGTCGCTCTGCTGGTATCTGTCACGAGCAGGACGAGACCTCCTAGGACCAGATAACGGAGGTGGTGTGAAGACAGGAGTCTGCTGACTGACAGGGGGGGAATTGAGGACAGATGGTGGCGGTCTGCTGTGTTACTGATCTTCACAGGAGCCTCAGAGAAACTGGAACTCACAGTACCACCATAGTACCACAGTTTACACTTTGAGATTTAAGGAGATCAATAATAAAAATCAAATAATGACGAAAGCACAAAGTGACAGAACAGCCTCACCTTTCAATCAGTCAAAAGTAAAGTTTTCATCCTCAAAGTAACTTGGAAATTTTACTGCTGCTAGTTAGTGATCTGTCCACATTTCTCATGTACAAATGAAAACTGTTTCATCTGAAAAATTAAATAGTTTATTCTTGTATTAAAACCACAAATAAACCAGGAAAGTAAAAGCATGTTTTCAAGATTTCAATTCATTTCATTTTTAAATATTTCATATATTCAACACAAACAAACATAGAATTTTTAAATAAAAAAATACCCAGAAGTTTCCCAGAGTTTCTTCAGCTTAAAACAGGAATTAACACAAAATGACACGAATGTGGAATAAAAGACATCAATCAGATACAATCAATAAATCAGTAAAGTAGAAACAACAGTAGTAACAGGATTGGCAGTCACCATGGAAACGCATTCATTCACAGATTTGATTGGTCCCTTTTTGTCACCATGGCAACCTCACCAGTCCAGACACAAACAGGTGAATTTTCAGTGTTTTTATTTGAACTTTGACCTTTTAACCCTTTAGCTTCCCTGTAGAAACATGAAAACATCAGCAGGTAACATCTCCATCGCGGCTAATCGATCGGTCGGGTGTTAAAACACCTGAAGTGACGTCTTGAGCTCGCCTGTTTCCTCTGACGGAGGAAAAAGAGAAAACGTCAAATTGAGCTGATGATGAAATGATTCAGATTGATTTCCTCACTGACAGATTAATTATTTGACAGATTCACAGCTTCTCAGCAGCCAAACGTTCAGCTACTTTGTACTTTTACTTATTTTTTATTGTAACAGCTTTACTTTTATTTTGACTTTCTATTCAATTTTATTTTCTTTTCCTTTTCAGTTTCTTTTTTGCCAGTTTTGCTGTTTTTCAGTTGAACACTGTGCGGAAACCGCTGATTTCCATTGGCCGCAGACGGGTGATGTGCGATGATTCCGGCTCGTCGTCTTCACGCAGGAGAGTGAGACCTGAGCGACGAACTGAACGGAGCTGAAGAGGCGAGAAGAGATCGTCCAGATTGACCTGGAAACAGAAAGGAGAGCAGTTCAGAGGAGAAAAGAAAAGCTAAAGACAACGAGACACGAGAGAAACAACAAAAGTTAAATACTTAAATACTGAAATACTGCAACTCCACAAACCAGTAAATTATAGTGATCGTGTCTCATATTGGAAGTTGCTGCATGAGTCCAAGTGGACGTTTGGGCCGAATCTGCAGAAATTCTCACCAAGTAAAAAAAACTGCTGAAAACAGAACTCTTCCACATCTTCCTTTACACTTTTCTGCTCTCTTACATCTCATGAAACAGAAACTCTTCTTTAACAGCACTCTGCTTTGATGTTTTTCTCCTTGACTTAGATTTGTTGCCTTGTTCCTCACTTGTAAGTCGCTTTAGATAAAAGCGTCTGATGAATGACTGAATGTAAATGTACTAAAAAACAAACATAGCAGCACAGAGTTGTGCGTGCGCTGCGTGCACCTCCTCGTCCGCGCTCCACGTGCATGTCGGTGCAGGCTCGGGGGGGGTGCTGCAGTCAAATCCTTTCCTGTGGAGGAGAAGAGCCACTTCCTGTGACGGACTTCCTGCTTCCTGTTCAACAGAAGCAAACATTTATTTTTATCTTCCGTTTTCAGCAACCAGGTTAAACTACAAATCCGGTAAAACTTTCCCAACCAACAGAGCCTGTGACACCCCCACCAGTAGATGATGGGCCAGGTGTTTCTCACCTGTGGGTCCTCCAGCGTCCTCAGGTTCAGCAGGTGAACATCGCAAGGCAGCGACGAGCGCAGGGGCAGGAACGGCCGTAACTCAGGCAGCTGGCTGTCGCTTGGGGCGACCATAATGAGTGGTGGGTGGCACAGGGAGAGCGAGCTCAGGTGGGCGAGCAAAGACAGGTGTTCAACTGAGGCTCCTCCCACATCCTGTCAGAAGAAGAAGAAGAAGGGGAACCAAATGAGAAACTAGAAGAAAAAGATTATAGAAACAAAGATTCAGTTTGATGTTTTGAAAATCACAACAGAAAATATGTGTGAGAGGAAACTACACAGAGAGCCGCTGCTGTTACTCAACGCATGACAGGTCACAGGTGCGACGCACCAGGGTCACAAAGGAAAGAAGATGTCTGATCCACACACTGCTTTAAAAAAACATTTTACCATCAGACATGTAAACACGTTGAAGACTAAGACAGGGTCAGGGCCATGAGGAAGATTTTCTTTTAGTTTTCATGTTGAGATTAAAGTGGAAAAGTCAAGAATGAATCAAACCACCGGCAGAATGCCTCATGTACTTCAGAGCTGGTTTTAGTAACAAGGGTATTATTTGTCTTTCAGCTTATAAACACAGTGTAAAAATAAGAATTAGGACTTAAATCAAGATCAACTACAGAAGCCTGTTCCACAACAATCACACACAGTATGGGCATTCAGTATTCTCCAGTGCATTCAACGCCATCTGGCCTGCTGTGCTGGGAGAGAAATTAAAAAACATGCAGGTTGACAGGTCCCCTGATTTCCTGGATGTAGTTTCTGAGGAACTCAGGTCCTTCAACGTCTGCAGCACCGTGCTGCGGATGTTTTATGAGTCTGTGGTTCCAGTTTCATCTTCTATGCTGTGGTCTGCTGGGGCAGCAACATGAAGGTGGGTGACACTAACAGAATAAACAAACTGATCAGGTGGGCTGGCTCTGTTCAGGGGGTGGAGCTGGACCCTCTACATGTTGTGGCTGAGAGGAGGATGCTGTCCAAACTCCTCTCAGTCCTGGACAATCCCTCCCACCCACTGCACAGTGTGTTGGCTGGACTGATCAACATGAAGTGCTCCACAGAGAACCACAGGAGGTCCTTTCTACCTGAGACCATCAAACTGTACAACTCCTCCCCCCTCTTTAAGGAGGTGGGGAACTGACAATTGTCTTATTTATGTCATATATTTGTTGTCATTCCACCCTGCACTTGTATTATTGACCTATTTTCATTCATCTATGTATATACTGAGTGCTCTGTATCGTTGTTATCCTGTATTAGTGTTGATAAGTGTGTGTACTGATTGATCACGATGTTTGATCCTGATGGTGTGGAGCTCAGGAGATCACGGTGTCTGAGATACAGACATGCTATGGCTTATGGATTCGTACAACAAGCTCAGCTATCCATTTTGCACTTGCATGACTTGGATT